>NC_038243.2:19398464-19428511 GCF_000004515.6 Glycine max
AATCCAGCATAAGCATGCTAATGTTGTAAGTATCTATATAATTATTTGTAACTAAATGATATTATAAAAAAATCTTGTCTGATATATTTTTTATGCTCATAAATATAAAAACATTTAAAATTTTTTCTTATAAAATTTTTGATCTTTTTTTTTCTTGTAAAATTAAATTATATTATTTTTTTTCTCGGACATGCGAGAAAATGGAATCTAGTGTTTAACGACTGTGCACATGAGCAACACGTTAATGTTTTGATTGGCTACAATGGGGTGCACAGTACCATCCCGTAAACCACCCTCCCTCTCCAGCCCCTTCACCTTCACGGACACCGATAGCCACCCTCCTCTCCAGCAGCCTCCCCGTCGCCGGCACCACCATTGCAACCTCTTCCTTCCCTCTACCCATTCGATGTGTGTATGAGAGAGAGAGAGAGAGGGATCTGGTGAGAGATCTCCTGGACTCGTTGAAGCCCTGATACCTGAGCCTGGCCGACACTTCAACATCGAAGGTGTGAAGGCGCCGCCGGGACCTCATTCCTTCAGTCATCGCCGACGTTCTGGTGATGGGTCAGGCCGGAAGCTCCTGCAAATCCTCTTTTTGTGTGGTGTGTGTTGATTTGATTTGAAATTTTGTGGTTGAGTTGCTGGTGGTGGGTCTTTGAATTCAGGTTTGAGAGTGAATAGCTTTGGCATTAAGTTGTAGGGTTTGTTGAACTGTTAACAGAGACATGCGTATGGTGCTGTGGTGCTATGCAGCGGCATGGACTGAGGAAATGAGTTGTTTTACATCCTTTGTAATTACAACCGATATAGAATAATATTAGGTTGTACCAAATGGAACACAATTGTCATGGCTCACACACTGGCTCCGATGTGGATGTAGGTTGGAGAGGTAAAATGTAATATTTTAATTTTGTGAGAATAAAAAATTGATAAATTTTTTTTTTGTAAGGAGGGTTCCGCATATTTTTATATTTATGAAGAATAAAAGTATTTTAATAAAAATATTTTATATATATTAATTTTCTTTGTGTGTGTATATAAAGATGGTTAAAATATTTAAAGGAAAGGATTGAATATCACATAATTATGGTTATTTGTGTTGGTTTTAATTTTTATACTAAGATCACATTAAACATAATTAATTTTTTCGGTAAAAAAATATACAATTAATCCGAGTCAAGCATTTTAATTTTACATTTAGTCTTTCTAAAAATATAATATGACTATTTTTAAAATATGATCTCTATGAAACTTATTTGGTTCAGATTTGTTAAGTTATCAAATTCAGGTATTATAAATAAAAAAGTGTGATTGAAAAAAAATCTCAATGACAAATATTTTTTTAATAGAGATCAATCACAACAAAATTGAATAATTATTTCACGCATATAACATGATAATCTAAAATCCCATGCAAACAAAGAAATCCTAGTATGACAAGGTTGATTTTATTTTTTTTAAGAAAAAAACATTAATCTGTTGGTATATTGACTTTTAATTTTTATAGTTTAATATCGAATTTAAGATTTTAATAATATTTAAGTATGCAGAAGTTCCTTTTTATATATAAATTTTATTAAATTCTAAAAGGTATATTTACAATTCACAAACAAAGTTAATCTTTTTTTGCTTCTTAAATAAATCTTTCACCATCAGTTTCAATATAATAATTTTTTTTACATAGCCTTCAGAGTTAAATTCGTATTTGTAATTTTATAATCAATGGTAATTTTTATTACTATTATACCAGTAAATATACTCAATTAATTTTCAAATAAATAATTTAAACTTAAATTAATTAAGTCCCTCAAACTTTATATAATTAAATTCATTTGATTTTTTTAATACAAGTATATAGATAAAATAATTAAGGATAAGATTACTTTGATATGTGTTCTTCTGTAAAATATATGAATCAAAAAGTATTTTTAAATGATTTAAATGATCAGATATTTTAAATTAAATTCAAAATAAGAATTATTTATTTAGTATAATTTTTTTATATTATCAAATAATTAGAAATCATTCTTTATATATATATCCCATAAAAGATTTTGGCGCTCTAAACCGACCTAGTGACCTACAGGCTCACCTCAAATCAAATCAAATTGGTTAAAATGAAAAAAAAAAAAAAACAAAAAAAAGAATTGACATAATTAATACCATATGCACTTACCCTTTCCGTACGTATATATGTTCATGTGTGATTTTATTATTGTCTATTTGTCTATCATTTTTCCTTTTGAAGCACCTTTGGGTTTGGGGTACTTTCGGCCACCCCATGTCAGAAATTTGAGCTTCCTCTGAAAAGGAACCAACACAAAAGTAGGGCCCACAGTGTGGCCCACTTTCATGTGTCCTTCGAATGTCAAATCAGTCCTCTGTCTGCGTCGCCTTCAACAAGCAATTCACATGTCTGCATGTGTCGCTCTCCATCCTTTCTTTCTTTTTCCTTTTGTTATTTTTGTTTCCATATCAAATCGTATTTACTATTAAAAAAATTTAATTTCATATTATTTTTAAACAATAAAGTATATTTTTTGTTAAAATATTTAAAAATTTATTATGAATAACAAATTTTTTAAGTATTTAATATAATTTATTTATTTAAGATTCAAACTTAAAACATCTAGTTCGTGATACACCAATATGGTGGTATGATATGATTAATAATCATAAATTTAATCTTTTAAATTTTTTTTGTATGTAATTTTTTTTTGAATTAACGATAATCATTAATAACAATTATATATCGTGAGTAAAATTGATCATTTGAAAGATAATGGTGATCATCTTTGACTTAGGGTTCAAAAATAATTTATTTTGTTAGTTAATGTATATCAATTTTTTAAATAAATTTCAATATTTTAAAAATTAACTTTTAACTCAATTAAAATACCTATGTGTATGGATGATATCTATTGTAGAAGATATGATTTTTTAAATGAATATGAATATTTCAAAAGTTACTTAGAGTTCACCCAAAAATAATAAAATACATGTTTTAGTATATCAACTGTTTTATCTTTGTTTCTCTAAACGCAGAATGTATATAGTGATATAAAAATCTTAAAATGGGAATACCAATTTTAGAACCATAGTACTTCTTTATTCCATCCTCACATGGGTCTTTCTCAATTTGGCTTATTTTACGTACATGTTTATTATAATTTTCCTTATGTACCTGCAAAATGCTGTTTTTTCATTGCGTATTATTAAATTTACATAGGTTGGTGAAGCATATAGGCAACTAGGTAATTCAGTGAAGGACTGAATTTCGAAAAAATATTTGGTTGGAGGTCATTTTCTTTTAGTACGTCCTAGAGAGAAAATTAGAAGATACATTTTTATTAATGAAAAAAGTAGACACATTTTAGAACTAAGGTATCTAGTAAATTTCATAAAAAAAAGACAGGATTAAATAATCTTTTTCCCCTATAATACAAAGACTCTTTAATTTTAGTCCTTTAAAAAAAATATTTTAATTTTAGTCTTTTTTATTCCATGCTATTAAGTAACAATGGTAAATGATGATCGATCAATGTTGGTAGTGATTCACCTACCACGTCAAGAAAGAATCTGATACGACAATGTAATTTTTTTTTTATAAATTGTGTTTTTATCTGTTTAAATAATTGATGACATTCAACTAGTTGATTATAAATTTTTATAGATGATAAATAGTTTAGTTTAAGAAATTTTAAATTAATTGGCACAAAAGAACTATATATATTATATTTCATAAAAAACTATATATATATATATATATATATATATATATATATATTAATGTATGTTACAATATAACTAATAAGATGCTAATTAGTAATAAGTATTCATAAGTGAATAGATGAACCTTTATAGCTTGATATTAAGTCAGAATTTACTATATGGTTAAAAAATATATTTGATACAATAAATAATGTTTTTTTAATAGATTTTCGATCAGTTCAATTAGTAATTGACCAAATCCCATCATATTTGATATCAGTTGACTTTTTTGGGTTAAATGAACTGAGCATCAATACAGTTCACCAATTTTTGATCCGGTTCATTTTCTTTTTTGTTAACTATGGTTGTAACTGTAGAATTTTTGAATGAATAAAAATAAACACATTTTAAATATAAAATATGTTAACAAAATGGTACAATAACTATTTCCTGTATAAGGGGAAAAAATAGTTAAGGTTTACGTTTTTTTTTCTTCATGGTTTTCGTAAATGGGGAAGGAGAAATTGAGTTTACTTATGACAAATATAAACAGTTTCTCCAAATATAGCATCATCACGGGGAAAAAAGTGTATGTTTTCACATAAACTGATTGTTGTTTCCATTATTGGTAAATAGCATGATATAATTTTTCAAAGGAGTTTATTTGTTTTCATCAACTGACCTTTTATTACTTTTTAATTAAGGATTATCGATTATAATATTAGAGAAGATATTGAAAATGGGACAAGAGAGGAGATTAGAGCATGTATTCTTGTGGCTGTTAGTTGAAGTTAAGAATATTAAAAACATAGATATTGAATTTTTTTGTGGGATTGATAAAAAAAATCCCACCTCAAATTGGCAAAAAAATTGGAGAAGATATCTCTTTTTCAGCTTTTTTTTAGTTTCTTAAAACATTAAAAAAAATGTTATATTAAGAAAAACAATAAAGTAAAAAGTTTAATTTTGGATGGTTAAATTTAAATTATTGATTAATATAATTTTTTATAACTATTTATTTATTTCACTATCTTTTTCATTCTTGAAACAAGCAGAAATAATTTTATTAACTTTCTTCTTCTTATTTATTTCAAACTAAATTAAACATGTTTTTAATCTATTTTTATTTCAATTACTTCTATAATAATCATTAGATAAATATTCAAATTAAACAAAAAATTAATTTCTATTATTGACCGTTAATAAATTCATTTATGAAAGTATTTTTACATCAAGCTGCTAAAAAAATTAGTAACATTAAATAATTTAAAAATAACTAAAAGATTGAATGATGGCAGTTTTTTTTTTCTCCCTCTCTTTGTTTTATATCTAACCACTAATATATTTTCTCATTTTTCTTAGACAGGAGTGATCTTTATTTGAGTTTTAGTAAATTTTGGATTAAGAATTAGTCTCATTCTTTAAAGAATGAAAACTTATAAAAATATAATTTGATATCATCAAAGAGAGTCAATATATAACTTCAATTATGTTTGTTACCAAAAATATATTTTCATTAATAAAATTTCTTGCTTTTTTTTTTTTTTTATGCTTCTGCCGTCGTAGAACTGTGGGTTCGATGATTTTAGAAATTATCAGCGAACCACAAAACTAAGACGACAATTGACATAAAATTTGTTTCCTGTGCCTTGTGTTAATTTCATTGTGTCACCCAAGTTCAATTAAGAATATTTATTTGAATATATAAATTATTTTTATTCTAATTATATAAATTAATAAACTTTTAATATTTTTTTAGGAAACTTACATGTTAATATTTTCGTTTTAACTATAAATTTTTTAGTAAATAATTTTTTAATACCAATTATATAAATCAATAAAATTACATAAATTAATATATAAATTATTTTTTTAATTTATAAAAAATTATGTAAATTCATTTTATATATAAATAATACAATTTTTTATTTTAATTATAATAACGGTTAAATTTTTAATTTTAGATTATTTAAACATTATTTTAAATTTTCGTGATATGTATAAATTACTTAAAATAATTTCTTAAATAATCTATATATTATTTTATGTTATTTTTAAAATTTTATAATAAAATAAGAACAATTTTTTTATATATAATAATTTATTAATTTATATTAAAATAGAATTTTATAATAAAAATAAATACTTGTGAAATTAAAAATTAAATATTCTTTTAATTTTAAATTTTAATAGTTAAAAAAATTTAATAAATTTTGAATAATGATAATGATGGTTGTCATCATTGAAAGGTCATTAGTGCCCGTTATGGTTGTCATTAAAGAGTCATTTTAGTGACTATATGTACGATCTATTCTTACATTAAAATACTTTAATAAGGTTTTTTTTACAATGTGTATGCATATGTATGTACATGTTATTGCACTAATTAAATATTTGTTTGTTAATTTTTCTTAATCATAAAAATAATTTTATTTCTTTTAATTCCTAAAAGTAGGTTGGAGTAATTACATTTTTTTACGTGTATATTATCGTTTGAAAAAAACAAATAAAATTGAATGAAAGTAGTAAGGAAAAAAAGATTAATTAATATTCTAAGAATTTAGCTGTCACTAAAACTCCTTTAGTGATAAAATATGATATGTCACCAAGAGAGTATATATATTCTGAATCAAACGAAGTATTTACCGGAAACAAATTGTGTCATGAAAATTGGACTCAATGAACAGAAAATCAGTCTTTTTAGTCACGAGTTTTCATTGAAAGTCTTTTGTATTTTTTCACTCACGAAGCTTTACCGACAACTTTTTCAGTGAAAATTTTGGATCATCACTGACAAAGCCGCATAAAATAAAATGTTGAAAATAGGGAGAATAAGAATAGATCAATAAGATGAATGATTATTATATAAACATATTTACAACTGGGTGAAGCCGTTATCTAGTGGCTCGCTTAGGAGAACTGATAATACGACCATGAGAAACCTGATGAGTAATGAAATACATAACATTTCTCATTGCTCAAGAATATTACAATAATTATTTAAAAAAGAATATTACGGTAATAAAACAATTAATGTTTATACTTTCCCAATGCGTTAAACATTTATATAATCCAATGCTTAATATATTTATAAGACTAAAACTATAGTGCACAAACTTCTATAAAGAAAAAATAAAAAATAAGTTATTTTGTTCGTCCCTAAATATAAGACTATTTTAATTAATTTATATAAGTTGGTTAATGTAGTTAATAACATTGAAAATGTTAACATTTTATATTATTTTGTCAAAATTATCCTTAAGTTTATTAGGACTTATAATCTCTCTTTTCACTTAATTACTTACACATCTAATTAATTAATGTGTTCTAATCTTCTTATCCAATACTTATAAGAAAGATAATGTGTTTATATTTTAAATATATAATATTTATTGTAAAGTAATAAAGGGTATTTGGGTCAAAAATAATTGATGCAAAAGACAACTTGAAAAGAGTCTTATAAAAATAGATAAATAAATTAAAAAAAATAGTCTTATATTTAGGGATGGTGGGAGTATTAAAAAGTGTAGGAAGGACTGGAATGACAATGTATTTGGCTATTTGGAGAGAAGAAAAAACATGAGGTAATTAAAAAAATGAATGTGCTAGATTTGAAAGAGGAACAAGTGGGGTTAAGTGAGATGAATTAGTTGGAGGAAAAAAAGCAATAGTATGGGGTGTTTTGGTGTGTGATCACTTATAGTGAATCCCTCCTTAGACAAAAAATCTAGATGTAGGTGGGTGAAGAGGGAGATCAAAATTCATAGTATTTTCATTCTATTGTGAAGTGATGAAGAAAAAAAAATGTTGAGATCGAGGGCTTACTATTGATGATAGATGGGAGGAGAACCCCAAGGAGGTGAAGAGAGAAGTAAAGCATTTCTTTGAGAGAAAATTTAGTGAGGTGTCTTGTCCTAGACCAAGATTGGATGGTGTAAACTTCAAGCAAATCTCAAAGGAGGAGAATCATATGCTAATAGTCCAATTTGGGGAGCAAGAGATCAAGAAGACCATTTGGGAGTGTGATAGCAAAAAAAAAAAAAAAAACCCGGATCGGATGGAATTCACTTCAACTTCTTGAAGAGCTTTTCAGACACATTGAAGAAAGATATAGTGAGATTCATTTTTGAATTCCATGCTCATGGAATTCTACCTAGATATACTAATGGTTCTTTCATAACTCTTGTGCCTAAGGTAGAAGACCCATAAAATTTGAGTGAGTTTGGACCTATCTATTTAGTGGGGTGTATGTTAATGTTCTAACAAAACTTCTAGCCAATAGATATTGAAGAAATTATTGAATGGGGTTATAGACCAAAGACAAAGAAGAGGACTTAAACAAGGGGATCCCCTAACACCCTTTTTGTTTAGCATTGTGGTGGAAGAAGGTCTTTGTGGCATGATGAGACAAGCTATTGTGAAAAATTATCTTCTCTAGCTTCTTGGTAGGAAAGTCAAATACTTAAGTAAATCTTTTTCAATATGTTGACGACACTCTCTTCTTTGGTGAAGCATCCCTTTCAAATGTCCTCATAATCAAAAGTATGTTGAGAAGTTTTGAGCTCATTTCGGGACTCAAAGTCAATTTTCACAAAAGCTACTCTGGGCTATTGGTGTTGAAGATAATATTTTGGAGGGGTATGCTACCATTATGAATAGCAAGATTACAAAATTACATTTTGTTATCTTGGAATTCCATTGGTGCTAACCCAAGGAAGGAGGAAACTTGGAAACCAATTGTAGTTAAAGTGACTAAAAGATTAAGCTCATGAAAGCATGGAACATTGGGAGGTAGGGTATGCATAATTAATTCGGTAATTTCTTTTCTTCCTTTATTCTACATGTGCTTTATCAAAGTTTCCTTAGGTGTGGTGACAAAAATTGAGAGGCTCCAAAGAAATTTCAATGAGAATGAGAGAAAAATAAATTGGGCTAGATGAGAAAAGGTATGTAGGCCAAAAGAGCATGGGGGTTAGGGATAAAAAAATCTTAAATACTTCAATGAATCTCTTTTAGGTAGAGTCATAAAAATTTGGCCCAAACCTATAGGCCAACTCAGTCACCAAGGATTCAGGCCCGGTCGAGCCAGAAAAAGTAAACAAATTTACAATTGACTTAAAAATTCAACCCGATCCATTTACGATCTGACCCACCCAGGATGAACCCGTGGTGGGCCTGGTTCAGCCACCAACTCACCTAAACAAATACACTACACCTAAACCCAATTTAGTAAGTAGCCAACACTCACACACAACAACCTATTCTCCTTTGCTCGACCCACTTCTCTTCTCTCGCTCCCCTCTTTAGCAATCACCACCATCCATCGGTGTGCCACTACGGACCCTACGCCATCGCGACCTCGCGAGACCACTACCTTGTGCCACCGCTTATGCTTAGCCTCAGCCCTAGTCTTCCCTCACCACAACTTGTAAGCATTTTTCTCTTTCCCTTGGATTTTCCAAATTTCCCTTCTTTTGTTGCACATAATTGCTTGTTTTGTGGATGATTATGATTTGATTTTCTATTTCTATTTTGATTATTTCATTATTTGTTTTGATTTCCCATCTCTTCCTTGGAATAAGAGTTTGAAGCTCATCTTAGTCTATGTTTTTGTGGTTCCATTTTGAGTGATAAGCTTACTTTGTTTGTGTTTTTATTTTCTATTTATGTTCCTATTTATTCAATTTTAAGTTTGATGATTTTGTTTTTTTTATTTTTTCTTTTCCTAGGTGTTATTATGACTGAAAGTGAACGGTTGTTGAGCTCTCTTTTGGACCTTTTGGTGTTGTCATTGAAAGAAGTTGGTAGCTGAGAAGTAGGCTTTTAACAAGCAACTACATCATCACATTGCTTTTACTGATTGATTTTATATTTGTAGTGATTGGTTGTCTGGTTGTGTTGTGACTGCATGACTGGTTGTGTAAATTGTAATGTGTAATATAAATGGTGTGATTTGGTGTTGTGTAAGTGTAATGTAAGATTGTAACTTGTTTTTGAATTCTAATATAAATTTTGAATTATATGGTATCATAATAGAATTTGAAACTATTAATGAACACTGTATTAATGATGAATTAAATGAACACATGCCTCTTATTCCAGAAAAGACTAAGAATGTGAATAATGATAGAGCAAGTAAGAGGCCTAGGACAACTACATCCAAAATTTGGGATCATTTTACTAGAATTGGAATTGTAGATGGTAAATAAAAAGCTAAATGTAATTACTGTGGACAAGCATATGTTTGTAGTGGTACAAAAATAGGAATTTCATCCATGATTCGTCATTTGCCAAGGTGTGAAGTGTTGAAATAGAAAAGAAATGCAGTTTTGGAAAATATGATAATTGATCAAGCTGGGATATTGAAGTCTAGGGAAGTAGAGCAAAAACATGTAGAAGATTTGCTTTCAAGAGCTATCATTCAACATCAGTTGTCATTTAGTTTTGTTGAGTATAAGTGGATTAGGGAGTTGCTTTTCTATTTACATCCTGGGTTAAAAATTTCAAGTAGAAATACAACCGTATCTAACCTTTGGAGAATTCATGATAAAAGAAAAAAAATGAAACTTGCAATGCATAGAGCTCATAGTATGATTTGTTTAACCGTTGATTGTTGGACTTTCAAGAAGGGTATATTTGTGTGACTGCTCATTTTGTTGATGTTAATGTGAACACTCCACATGATGGTCATGAAATAACAATTTTTTTTGAAGTTTTGCTTGATTGGGAAGTAGACATGAAGACATTTTCTATAACTTTGGACAATGATAGTGTCAATAATGTAATGATAAATGCTATGAAAAACCAATTTATTTTGAAAAACAATTTTATTTGTAATGGTGAGTACTTTCATGTCAGGTGTAGTGTGCATGTATTAAATCTTATTGTTCAAGAGGGCTTAGAGGTAATTGGTAGTGCTTTGAAAAAGATAAGAGATACTATAAAATATGTGAGAGCATCAGAGGCAAGAAAGATTGAATTCAAAGAGTGTGTTCTTCAAGTGAGAAATATTTATACTAGGGTGGGTTAGAGAATGGATGTAGCCGATAAATGGAATTCCACCTATGTTATGCTTGAAAGGGAAATTAAGTACCAACATGCTTATGGTTGTTTGGCTATCCATGATAGAGACTATGTTCATTGTCCATCAAATGATGAATGGAAAAGGACTAAAAAATGTGAGTTCCTAAAGCCCTTTTCTGTCATGACTAATTTGCTACTTTATTCAAGTATGGAAAATTGAATGTTTTTTGCATGAATATGTTGTGACTGATGATCCGATGATTAAAAAAATGACTTTGAAAATGTTGGGCAAGTGTACCAAGTATTGGCATGAGTGTTATGAGATTCTCGCTGTTGGAGCCATTCTTAACCCACGGTTGAAGTTTGGAGCAATTCGGTTTGCTTATACTAAGATTGATCTTTCTACTTGTGAAAAGATGATTATTGCTTTAAGGAAAAAGATTGAAAAATTGTTTGACGAATGTGTGAAAGTAAAATCAAGTGAGTCAAATGCTTCAACTTCTCAACAAATTTCTCCTCCACCACAACAAGTTTCTTATATGGATGATGAACAAGTGATTGATGCATTAGGTGTAAGTTGGCTAAATTGTTTAAAGTACTTTCTTTATTTCATTTAATTTCAATTTTATTTAATATTTTCCATTAACTATTGTATTTCATTTCTCTTGTAAACATCTTAGGAATATGTTGCTTATTTGAGTCAATATGCTAATGACAATGAAAAGTTTTTGATAAATTGGATGTGTTGGGTTATTGAAGGGATTGTTGGGACTATTTTCCTAACTTATCTCAGATGGCTTGTGACATTTTTGAGCATTCCAATCATTACAATGTGTAGTGAGTCCGCTTTTAGTCTTGGATTTGGTGTGCTAACCAAGTATAATTGTTCCATTCTTCATGAAAATGTTGAATTGTTGATTCTAACCCAAAATTGGTTGCATGGTTTTGAAGAACTGGGTAATTATTATAACTTACCGACTACTTGTTATTAATTTTTTTACCACTTAACTGTTCATTGTTAATAGGTAACTTTGTTTTTTTAAACATAGAAAAAGATAATGTAATGTTAAATCACAAGAAATTGCTAGAGATTTATCCGTTAAAGGCTTCAATCAAGTTTAATGTTGATGGACAAGGACTCCAAGAGAATGAAGAAATGAAGTTGTGTTTTGTAATATTGTTTTAAGACTTCAAAGTTATAAACTAAGTTCTACACTATTAGTATTTTGTAATATTATTTTAAAACTTCAAAGTTCCACACTTTTAATATTTTATAATGTTGTATTAAGAATTCAAAGTTCAAATTTCTAAACTTCAATTTTGTTTATTTGGTGTCTTGTTCAAGACAATTTTATTTAGTGTTTTGTTTAAAACTATTTTCTAATTTTTTGTTATTATAGTTCTAACTTATGATAAAATGTCTTGTAGGTGTAGTGTGTGGAAAATTATTCAATTTAATTTAATTAATATTTTTCTAATATATTCAAATTTATTTTTCCAAATAAAAAATATTTTTGTTGATTTTTTTTTTTAAAATTTCAAGTGGGCTGGTAGGCAAACTCTTTTAATCCCCCAACCCATGGTTGGCCGAGCCATTTTTTAAGACTCAACATTAAGTGAGTCGGATTGGTTTGTTCCGTTTATATGATAGGTCAAGGAAGGCTAGACCGATTCATTATGATAGCTATACTTTTGGGCAAAATGAGATGAAATTTATTTTTTCAAAAATATACTTTGTGGGCCAAAATCCTTGAGCCCAATTATGGGGGTTGAAGGGGACTTATGGATGGAAATGTAACAAACTCTTCCTGTATATGGTGGTGAGACTTGTGTACTATTTGTGGAGGGAAAAAAATCTTCTAATTAGTTTGTATCTAATTGTAAACGGAGAATTGGAAGTTAGGAAAAGTGAGGTTTTGGCATGATATTTTGTTGAAAGATCTTCCTCTTACCATTCTATACCCATGACTTTATATAATTTTAACCCAAAAAAATGATAGTCTACAAAGTATGGGCTTATGGGAGAATGGTGTGTGGAAGTGTAATCTTATGTGGCGAATGCCTCAATTTGTTTGGGAGGAGACTACGGAAGAAGAACTACATGAAAAGTTGGAAAAATGTAGCTTAAATTACTCATAGGATACACGATTTTGGTCCTGTAGCCCCAATACATATTCTACAAAGTCTACTTATTGGGCCATATATGATAGTGTGGAGGATGGTCAAGCATAAGAAATTTTTGTGAAAATATGGAACATGCATGTCCCAAAAAATGTGAAATGTCTCATATAGAGGTTGGCGTTGATGGAAGCTTGCTTGTGTGGCTTCTATGGAGGCTGGATCTTTGAGCTTCAATGAGGTCCTTCAATGGTAATTTTACACCATGGAGATGCAGCGGAAGGCAAAGGAGAAGAGGAGAGGGGAGACACCATCCACTAGGAAATAAGCCAAGGAAGAAGGAACTTCACCACCAAGAATTGCCTTGGATAAGAAGCTTGAAGAGAATGCTTTAATGGAGGAAAAGAAACAGAGAAGGGGGGGAGCATGAAATTGAAGGAATAAAAGAGGGAGAAAAGTGAAACTTTGAAGTGTATCTCATAAGATTTTCATTCATCAAAGTTACAACAAGTGTTACACATGCTTCTATTTATAGACTAGGTAGCTTCCTTGAGAAGCTTTCTTAAGAAAACTTCCTTGAGAAACTTCTTTGAGAAGCTAGAGCTTAGCTACACACACCCACCTAAAAACTAAGCTCACCTCCTTGAGAAACTTTCTTGAGAAGCTAGAGCTTAACTACATACACCCCTCTAATAACTAAGCTCACCTCCTTGAGAAGAGAAGCTAGAGCTTAGCTACACACCCCTATAATAGCTAACCTCACCCCCATGACAAAATACATGAAAATACAAAAAAAAATCCCTACTACAAAGACTACTCAAAATGTCCTGAAATACAAGGCTAAAACCCTATACTACTAGAATGGCCAAAATACAAGGCCCAAAAGAAAAAAAAACCTATTATAATATTTACAAAGAAGAGTGGACCCAACCTTGACCCATGGGCTAAAAAATCTACCCTAAGGTTCATGAGAAACCTAAGGTCTTCTTTATCAGCTCTAGCCCAATTCTCTTGGAGCTTCTTGCTCATGGCTCTGGTAACTGGTCCTTTCCTAGGAAGGATTGCACCAGGTGCTTAAAAGGTTTCCTTGTAGATATAACTTGGAAATGAGAGGAGTAGTGCTAAATTCTTCTATTTGCCCACTATGTAATGTGGAGATAGAAACTAGTAATCATATATTTTTCCTCTTCTCTTGCATTCAAAATATTTGGTTAGCTTGTTGTCGTTGGTTTGAAGAATATGTGGTACAACTAGGCTTTGTCGAGTTGTATTTCTTGCAACATTGGGGGTTCACAATCCTCCATTAAAGGTGGTCAAGTATGGTTGGTTATTTTGGTATCTTGTGGAATATTTGGAAAACATGTAACCAATGTGTTTTTCGACAAGGAAACTTTGACAGTAATAAGCTTGTTCAAGATATTAAGCTTTTTGCTTGGTTGTGGCTAAAGAATTTGATGTCTTTTGAGGTGGGGACCTTTTTACAATATGAGTTAAATATCCAAGCTTATTTAAAGGTGGTTGTGCGAAAAAGAGGATAGGAGAAGAAATTTGTTGCTATGTCTGATGTAACTTTTTTCGTTTGGATGATGATATTGGTTGCTGAGATTAATATTTTTTGAAACTAAAGAAGTTTGAAGACAAGGGTCATGGCTCTAAGTGCAGCACACGAGATGTATATGGAAGGGAGAAGCGTATTGACCTCTGTCCCAATGATATATTTGTTTTTTTTTTGTAGAACTTTTTTGGTCTAATGCTATATGCCCATGGTTATATTATATTTACATTTGCTTTGTTAATATAATGTAACGACTAGAGATATATAATCTTCACAGGATTATATTATGTTCTTGTAAATGGTTTTGGGCACCTATTTTGCTCAATGATATATAGATTTACTTTTACCGAGTTAAAAAAAAATATTATACTCCTATACAAATTATTGTTTCCCCCCGTCCCCATCCCCAACAAAGTTTCACAATGTTTTGAAATTGTCCCCTATTTTCTTTATTTTGAATGACAATTTTATAGCGGTTTCCAATTAATTATGATAGTTTTTTTATGTTGGACAACATTTGCGAAAAAGTTGTTAGAAAATAAAATTTGTGGCATTATGAAACGTTGGTCATATGGCATAATAAAAACTATTCCTATCTAACTACACATGATAAAATAAACTTAAGATGAAAATTCGAAAAAAGAAAACAAGTGTGCTCTAATTCTATATACTTACAACAATACATAGGAAGTTGCATTGACATTACCTATGGCTTTCCTTGAGGAGGTTATCTTTGGTGGGTATTTTACCAAGCTTCATTTGCCAATAAAATATAGTTACTTTTTGAGTGTTTTAAACATTTTCATAAGTACTACCAACTCTATCCTCCATTGAGGAAGAAGTAGAGGGTTAATGTACACATGCTAGGATAAGAACTACTCAGAAGTTAATTTAACAAAAATACCTTATATAACTTTTTTCTTTCTGCATACATGTATCATTTTTCTTAATGTATCAAATTCAACAAGAATTGAAGTTCCTTCATTTGATGTTCTTTCCACAAAACTCATTGCTTTTTCTCCTAGTACCCTATTTCACCTATGGAATTATTCTTATCCGGTAACATTGAGAACAACCTTGGAAAATGATCACATAGAGAAAGATCACTTATTCAATAGGCCTTCCAAAGCAATGTTGAAGCATCCCTCCCTAATATTTTTGTGTATATCTTTTGCAAATCAATCCCCTCTCGAATTCAAACACTTGCCTGTAGAACACATGTCTTTCCACCAAAAATATGGATTTAATAGCAACAAACATATTAAATACCTAACCCACACCAACTTAATACCTTGTATGTAACACCTTATAGAGACTATTTCTACCAATATTCTCCATCTCCATTTTCCTAAAAGAGTTGCATAAGAGGGATGCTATTAACTTCTAAACCACCTCCTTTCTTCTTAGGTTTACACACCACTTCCTATTTGACCCAAGGGATCTTCTTACAACCACTAGTTACATCCTGAAGAAAGTTTCTTTAAAAAAGAACCCATTATTTCACAATAATCTTTGACATTTTCATGAATGAAATCCAATACATAGATATGGAATTCAGAATCAAGTTAAGAAGGACAATCTTCTCACCCACAAATAAGTACTTATTCTTCTAGGACATAAGTCTTCTTTGAGGCATCTCAATTGAAAGTTGGCATATGATGCCTTCCTAGGGTTTGCACCTACAAGAAGCCTAAGATACCAAAAAGGAATGGACTCCACCTTGCAATTTAGAAAAAAATGATGTGAGATAATAAACTTGTCATTCACCTACACCCTTATTATGCTACTGTTGTGAAAGTTTACCTTTAACCCTAATAACAATTCAAAAGTTCTTAACATTGCCTATAGGTGGTCTGAGCAAGCTTAACTTGATAAGGTAATGTGGTCAATGTATTGTAGATGTGAAATGACAATACCATATGTTGTATCTTTGAAGCCTTTAAATATACCCTTAAGTTGATACTCTTCATAAAGCCACTAAGGTAAACAAGAATGGAGTTGAAATGTCTTTTTGTTTCAAATCCCTCTTAATCTTAATTTCATCCATATATATAGTAGCCATTTACTAACACTAATTAACTCCCAAAAAAGATTTATGCCATGATCCATTGTCTCTATTTCTCATTGAACCCTAACCACCCAAGCATATACTCTAAGAAGTTCTAGTTTATAGTGTCATAAGCCTTTTCAAAATCTATATTAAAGTTGAGGCAATACTTTCCTTTTTTTTAAGAGGCACCAACCACTTCATTCAAGAAACCACCTCATCCACAATTTACTTGTTGTGAATGAACTTTGATTGGTTATTAAGTACGATAGTAAGCAATACCTCTATCAGTGTAGAGGCTAAAACTTTTTCTTCAATCTTGTATGGCCATTTTAGCAATGATATGGGTTGAAAGTCATTTAGTCTAAAAGGACTATCAATTTGTTTTAATCAAAGCAATGGAATAAGAAGAAAATTTATTAGGAAATTTCAAATTTTCATGAAACTCATTTATCCTCCATAAATATTCCTTTCTAGCAATTCCAAAAAAGCCTTTACAAAAGAGAAACAAACCTCACACGGGCAAAGACTCTTCTCATTGTCATATATCCCTTCTAACAACACTTTTAAAACTAGGATCAAAGCATTTAAATTAAATTGTTGAAATTGATTTTAAAAACCACTACTCAATATCATATTATAGCAATGGTTTTTATTATAGTATATAGTCTTAACTGAAAAAAGCCTCTTTAGCAACAGTTTTCATTTATTGTCGAAAATAAAAAAAATGTTGTAATAATTTGTATCCTGAATATTGAAAATAAAATTCATCTAAAAATGTGATTCGCTTAAATTTTGATCTAACTTTTAGGTAATAATAATAATAATAATAATAATAATAATAATAATAATAATAATAATAATAATAATATGTTTAATCTTCGTAGGTATAGCTAAATATAGTTTTGATACATTAAAATATTTTTTTTATTAATTTGTAGTTTTCTTAAATTTAAAAAATAACACCCCATCATCATAACAACCTATCTAAATATGACATGTTACATGTTACTTCTTCTAGGTTATGTTTAACCAAAGTAATTAATAAGCAAGCTAATATCTAAAGAAGTTTGTTACAATAACTGAAAAGCTAGTTGAAAGACTTGTTGAATAATTAAGTATTATTGATAAAATTATTTATTTAAATAATTGATAAATATAAATAAAAAAAATTGGTATGTTTATATGATATGTTTGTATGAATTTTAATTTATTTTATGAATAAAAATATTTTTATGGTTTTTTTATAATTTAAATTTTTAAATTAATTTTGAGCGCTTATACTTTTTTTTTATTTTTCATTTAAATATTACTCATTCTAAATACATTTTTAAGTTTTTTTTTCATATTATATATTTTACTATTAATCTTACATTATATCCTAAAATATTTCTAACTGAACCGAAAATAAAAAAATAACATTTTTTACAATAGGCATAGTATATTCTAATTACATTTTTTTTAGTTTTTTTTTTCTCATTTATACATTTTACTATTATTCTTATATTATATCTTATAATATTTCTAACTGATCCTAAAATAAAAAAGTAACATTCATTTAAGTAGGCATAGTGCTTTCATTATGTTGATTAGTATGACAATATCATTGCCCTAGTTTTAAATATATAGCATAGTGTATTTATATTGTCATATTAATTCATTATTAATATCTTGAAATATGATGCTAAAATAATAATATAAAAAATTAAATAGTATAGTGGTTTAAATAAAATAAAAAATAAAAGAGAATGATAAAATCTTACCATATGAAAATGAAAAATTTTATGAATATTTTTTAAAAAAAAAAAAAATAACAAATTACTAAAATAAGATTGTTTACCCGTTATTACTAAATAATTGGAGCAATTTTTTCATCTAATATTTTTCTTCAAAACTGGTTCAAAATGCTTGTAAAACATATACTCTCCAATGTAGTTTGTATAACATAATTAGTTTCACACTACTTCACTATTAAATGTTTGACGAAAACTATTTTAATTTTTTTTAAAAACAAGAATCAAGGTGAAAATTGAAATCAAATTATTTTGGATCACCATAATATTAATGTAGAATATTTGTAAGTTTTTCTTATGCCTAATTGATTTGCCGAAGAATCTCACTTACTGTTATAAGCAAGACTATAAGTAGAATCTAGGGATATCAAACTCGGCTCACACAGGTTAGGTTGACTTGTTGGTCTGGGAATGAGACACTCAATCAAGCCAAGACACTAGTTGGATCGGATATGTATATGACCCGATACGAACTAGTCTGACTCGACATGACTCAACTTTGAACTTGTGGCTCAGTGACTTGGTTGACTCAGCGGGTCATGCATTTTCAGGTTTTTTAATTATTATTATAGTTAAACCACATTACTCATATAAGAAAATTAAATTTAAACCTTACACTTGTGTTGTTTGTAGATTTACTTACATTTTTTATCAAATATAATCACATCTTAGAATTTGAGATGATAAAGTTGTTGTCACTTTTAATTTTTTTTTGGCTAATTTGTGTGTGTGTATTAGATTATTATGTTAGTGTACAACAATGATAGTTTTAATAAATAGATGATATTATATTTTAAATTTTAGCTTAAGGTTTTGTATATTGAATTCTGAAAAAGTATGTTGTGTTCAAAATTTTAAACAAATTCATAATTATGCTTTTAAATATGTCGAATTTTGTTAAAACTTTAATCTTAAGTATACAATTTTATAGGTTATGAAATTATTTAAATTTTTTTAATATAAATAAGATCACATGGGTTAACTAGTAATATAGATGGACATGTTATCCAATATCTTTAACAAAGTGGATGACCAGTTCCAGTATGATAACATTGATGGGATCTCTTACAATAATTTTTTATTTATTTAAAAGATCAAAATGTGAGACATTGCATAAGAGATTTCAATCCAAATTCGCTCGGAACATCGACACATTGGTAATTAAAATCAAATTTAATCATAATTATGAAAATTCCGTATTTAAAATTAAAAAAACATTAAAACTAATAACAATCATAATAATAATAATTGACAAATGGCCTATGGGAAAGGAAACAGGCAACAACAATACAAGTTGTGTGTTTGTTGACAATAAGATACGAAACAAGGAGAGATAAGGAGACTGTAAGGCCTACGGGTCGGTGGCCCCAAACCATCCTCTGCTAAGGGACACGGTAGACTGTGTTGTGTAAGAGTTGCATAATAGGGACATAAATTACCCTCCATCCATCATTTTTCCTACTTCACCACACTTCAAATTATTTTCCCTTCTTACAAAAAATGCACAGTTAACAAGGATATGAGGAAAATGTATTGCTAGAGGGGCAAGGAAACAGACAAAAGAGTGTGTGTGTGTGTGAGAGAGAGAGAATTGAGATAATATGGGTATGCGTATGGGTGGACAAGTATGCTAAGTATTATTTATGTAGAAGACATCAAATGATTGAGGAATAAGGGAAGAAAGGTAGCTAGTGAAGCAAAATTTTATGCATAAGCATAACAAAACAATAGCTAGCTAGAGAGAAGAAGAAAAAAGATGAGTAGGTATTCAGAGTGATATTGTTTTCTTCCTCTCTTCCTCTCAGAATTATTGCTGTCTCCTTTTGATAAAATTCTCCTTGGTGTTTTCTGGGTTCAATCTGAAACCTTTCAAAGAGACAAGATAGCAGGGAAAATCAAACGTATATAGCCTCAGTCAGGTCCTAATCCTTTCTCCTTTTCTTTCTTATGCCTTTTGTTTCTCTTCTTTTATTTCATATATGGTTAATTTCCAAGAGACAAGAATTAGAATTTTATTTTTTTATATTTAAGAACTTCCAGATTTACTCTCTCGACTTCGGAAATTAAAACATGGCTTCTGCTTCCTCATCCACACCCTTCTTGGGAATCAGACAAGAAAATCAAAGTCAGTTTACACAACAACACCAATCCTCCACTACTGCAGCTTCCTCAACTACAACTACTACTCCAACCACGGTGCCTCAGAAGAAAAGAAGGAACCAACCCGGAACACCATGCAAGTAGCTCTATGCATTCTTCATTAAATTTGATTACTTTAAAGCATTTACATGTTCATGGAAAATGCCCCTTCTGTAATTTCTTTCTAGATTTTCTCTCTCTCCAGAATTAACAAACATGACAAGGCTTCTTGACTTCCTCTAAGTTTATCAATACATTGTTCCTTTTATTTAAATTTTTAATTACTTTCTGTAAAAAACTCATAGTTATTTACTTGAAGCATCTAAATGAAGCGTATAATTTGTTGTTTGGAATTATTTAAAATATTTTTTTTCCTTTCTTGGAATGGAAACATATGTGCGTATGCAGATCCAGATGCGGAGGTGATAGCACTATCTCCCAAGACCCTAATGGCAACAAACAGGTTTTTATGTGAAGTGTGCAATAAAGGGTTCCAAAGAGAGCAAAACCTACAGCTGCACAGAAGAGGACACAACTTGCCTTGGAAGCTAAAGCAAAAGACCAACAAAGAGCCAAAGAGAAAGGTTTATCTGTGTCCCGAGCCCACATGTGTTCACCATGACCCTTCAAGAGCCCTTGGAGACCTCACTGGCATTAAGAAACACTACTCTCGCAAACATGGTGAGAAGAAGTGGAAGTGTGATAAGTGCTCCAAGAAATATGCTGTTCAATCAGATTGGAAGGCACACTCCAAAACCTGTGGCACTAGAGAGTATAGATGTGACTGTGGCACCCTCTTCTCCAGGTTTGTGTAAAAACATTTCACAACTTAATTATATGATAAATTACCTTTGGTTCTTATATATATTGAATGTTTGGTGTAGCTGAATTATAATGTAAACCAACTTTTCAGCTAAAGGCACTCTAAGCACATTTTGATATTGAGCAGGAAATAAGATACGGATATTCTAAGATATTACATATACACTTTCCACCTAACTTGTTTAATAAAAGTGTGTTTCTTATGGATCGATATTAAGACTAGTAGATTTGGGTATGTTTAAAGTGAAAAGAAAGAAAACAGATAATGTTAGCATGGCAATGAGGAAAACCATTAATTTTTTCGTACTCATTTTCTAATATTCTATGCAATTTTTTCTTTCTTTTATCTCTGTTTTCTTTTCAATGAAATGTCACGCGAGCTTTCTAATCCAATTTTCTAAGATTAATTAATGTAAAAAGGATGTAATGCAGCAAAATGATTACCAAATTTCTACTCAATTAAAACTTTGAGGAGAATCACAAAAGACCTTTTTTAGTAATAAGAAAAAAGGGTTGTGAAAATAATCAAAATTGAAAAAAGAAATTCTCTAACAAGCAAATATATATCAACAAATTCTGATGTTCTCACTTCCTTTTTTGTACATTTTTTTTTCAATCTTGTAATTTTTTTATTTTTTTTCTATTACATCATCTATCCATTTCACATTTCATAATTTTCTCTTCTTTAATAGGGTGTACACCGTGGTGAGTGTCAACAAAAATGTTTTTCCAATCTTAAAATTGAGCAAGACGGTTCTACTTTTTTTTTCTTGTTAGTTTTATGTGTGGGCGTTAGTGGAAGTGGCAGAAGACTGCTCGCACGTGAGCACAGTTTGTAGCAAATGTTTTGAAAGTTTTTTGAGAAGGAAAATAACAAGGCAAAGCTCAACTTTGTGTCCTTGGGAACAACGCCCCCCCCCCCTCCTTATTCCCCATATTCACGTGTAGTTATGAGCAACAATGTTGGGGGGGGGGGGGGGGGGGGGGGCACAGTGATACTGGGTTTGTTCTCACACATGACTTGGAGTTGCATTGTTTTGTTTTCTTTCGTGTTGGATACACATATAATTCATAAGTATGTACGTGGTTTCAAATAGGGTACGTTAATATTCTTTGCCATGGGTACAATACAATGCATTCTACCTTCTTAATTGTCACACACTGGCCCTTTATTTCTACAAGTGATTTATTATGCAACAAATTGATGAAATTCTCTCTGCAAAATTAATGTTTGCATATGATCTATAGTTTCATGTTTTTTTTCTCTCACTGAGAATTTTCCGAGAATTTAGCAACCCGTTTTGCTGGTGGTACGATCGTTTTCACAAGAATTTTCTCAGGGTAGAAAATGGACAACTCATGAAGCAGTTTGCATTTATTGAGGCTGGACCCATGCTAGCCTTATTATTGTTGACTTTCATCAAATGTGTAAATAATATTCTTTCTCCTCGGTGATCAAAGAGAGGACTCAAAGTGGTAGTTCGATAAGGAGTTGTTGGTGTGTATCAGACTTTGGCATAATCCTCTGGGCCAGCTCCTCTCTCACTGTCATAGTTTAATTTTTATTTTCAAAATAGTAGATCGAATTTCAACAACTATAAAAATATTTTCCAAATTCAATATGTTTAATTTTTGTTTATTTTTGGACCCTATATATGCATTTGATCACGATATATATATATATATATATATATATATATATATATATATATATATATAAAATTTTATGTGAAACAACCTTTTTCTCAAATTCCGGCATCACTCATCGATCTCCACGTAATTAAAGACCTCACTTTTTAATTTTATATCTCATTCTTCTTTTGGCAAGTGTGAAATTGATTATGTTAGTGTTGTGGTGGCATTCTCACTAGCTAGGTTCTAATTAGGAAACTTCTTCTGATTGTTTGTTAGCTCTTAATTCTTTATTGTTTGAGTCCAATTATGTGAAATGCTCATGTATAGGGGACCACAATACATTTAGTGCAATGAGTCTTGGTGGACACAGTGGTTGTATATATTTTCACTTCTCAACCCTTTAAGCAACATATACTTGCAATAAGATTTGATCTGATACAATTGGATAAATTTAGTTAATTTGGATTATTTCCCTTGTGCCAATTTGTATTAACTAGCTAGGATTGTGTTGATGCATGCAACATTTTTATTCTTTAATTCTAAGACATTCTTAATTTGTTGCAGGCGTGACAGTTTCATCACTCATAGGGCATTTTGTGATGCTCTAGCACATGAGAGTGCAAGACACCCTTCAAGCGTGAATCATTTGGGAACTCATCATCTGTATGGCACAAACCACATGAGCCTAGGCCTTGGTGCTCAACTTCAGAACCACCAAATCTCAGCCACTAACAGCATATTGAGCCTTGGAAGCGAACCAAAGTTTGAGCACTTGATCTCACCAAATCTGCACCACTCATCATCATCATCATTTGGAGTGCAATCACCCCAGTCATCATCGTTCTTCATGACTGATCCAAACCATGCATTTCAAGACCTCCAATCTCAGAACCAAGGACACTTATTCTCAAACAAGCAACTTCATGGTCTCATGCAACTCCCTGATCTTCAAGGAAACACCAATAACAACTCCACTACTTCTGCTTCATCATTGTCTGCTTCAGCTAATAACACCAATCTCTTCAACCTAAGCTTCTTCCCTAACACCAACACCAGTGGCAGCATAATCAATGATCAATTCAGCAACATAAGTGGAGGTAACAATAACCAAGGAACAGCAACACTCTACAGCACTAATAGCCCCGTGAGTAATAACCATGTTGGTAACTCAAGCTTGTCTTCACTCTTTGGAAACTCATCAGTGCAACAAGATAACATGTCCCCTCACATGTCAGCCACTGCATTGCTTCAGAAAGCTGCACAAATGAGTTCAACCACAACCACCAATAATGAGTTAGGCATGAGATCAAGCATAGAGAATGAGCACAGTAGCCATCTACGTGGTTTGTTGAACTCTCTTGCCAACGGAAACAACCTTGGCCAGTATCACAACGTGGTGGAGGAGCCTAAGAAGATGTCACAAAACAATCTTGGTTTGTGCTTTGGAGGGTCTGATAAGTTGACCTTGGACTTTTTGGGTGTTGGGGGAATGGTGAGGAATATGAACAATGGTGGAGGGTTTTCACAAAGAGAGCAACAACAACAACACTCCATGGGAATTACTATGAGCCCCTTGGATCCTAAATTGGAATCAGCACAAGCAAACCAACACTATGGAACCTCAACACTCTAATAATAAGTTGTTGGATAATAAGAGGTAAAAACACACGTGATTCATGTCTATGCTTTTGAAAGGGATTTTGTTTCTTCTCATATTAAAAAAAATGTTGGGTAAATTTATTAGGAAGAAAAAAATGTTTATTATTTACAAATGTCCTAGTTCTAAACTTTTCTTTTTATTTTTTCCCATGAAGAAAGTTCTATTGCCACTTGGTAAGTTAGGGTTGTTATGCAATTCATGTATTTTTCTTGAAACATATATATATCGGTCCCTTTCCTTTTCCCTTTCCCTATTCACTCACTTTCACCACTATGGAAATTCCATTTTCTTTTTCTTGAAACATATATATATCGGTCCCTTTCCTTAAGCTACTAATTACTAACAGTAAAATTAGCACGTGGTAAAGACCAGTGCTCTGTACAATTCTCACAAAACGAGGAGGCTGGCTCTCACTTTCTGAGAATCTTCACATGTTGGCTATATTCCAAGGGAAACGACAAAAGTCTGTAGCTGATCTCATTTCAGTTTAATTATTATTCTCTCCTTTCATGTGATAACTCAAAGGTGGTGTTCAAACTTTAAAATAAATAAGGTTTGTTTTTGCTTGACTTTACCTAATATACCGTATACATATTTTTTGAGAATAACGCTATGTATGATATTAATAATTAAGTTTTATAACTAAGACTATAACTACGTGACATAATTTTCAGGTACTTAATTAATTTAATTCTGTTGGCATTCCTTTGATTAACAACGACTCTAGCATTCCTCATCAAGTTGACTACCTTTGAAATTTTCATACTCTCTCTCTCTCTCTCTCTCTCTCCCTCTCTCTCTCTCAACTGGTTGCATGATAGCATGCACTGTAGCGTACTTCCTTAGTCGTAAGGGTTAGGTCTCACATCATTTATTCAAGTTCTGAATGATTTTTAGGAAGTTAATGAAGGTGCTGGCTGACCGTACTGTATCGAGCAGAAAAAAGTAGCCTGTAATGTTCGTTAGAGCAATTATAGGTAAACATTATGTGACACTTTTGTCGCATGTGTGATGCCATCTGATTCCACATATGGGAATCATTTAGTCCGTGACCAAGAAAAGCAAGTAATGTTACATCTGTGGCATTTTGAACTAAGGCGGTCACTTTTACAAACTTATTTTCAATATAGATCTCTTTTTAAATTATTTCAAAGATGGGTATGTTTTTACGTAATCATGCAAAGCCATGCAAGTGTATCGTCAACATGAATGACGAAATCCGTAAGCCGTTGACATGTGGAATGACATCGCCAATGGAACTAGCGATATCAGTGTAGATATCGCCAGTGGAGATGACGATTTTGGTGTGACAAGTTCTCGCCACTCTCACTGGCGACTTGGCCTTCAGGTGTGCACGTGCTTCGAGGAGACAGCTAAGGGACGCAGGCTATGCATGGCAGGAAGCAGGCTATGCTGGCAGGAGGCACGGGTGAACAGGAAGGTCTCGCCAACACATGGTGCGAGATGAGCTTATATTCGCCAATGGTATTGGCGATATAGGTGTGTATATATAGCTCTGTTTTTGGTTTAAAAATTTATCAGAAAGCTTTGGTTTAAAATTTGTGAGTATTGAGTGTTGAGCATTCAGGGTTTAAGTTTAAAAATTTTCTGAGAAAACTTTAGCTTGAAAATTTCTGAATATTGAGTGTTGAGTGTTTGTATTTTTAAAGTTTGTCTCTGAATCAATCAGTAATATTTTTATTTTTTGGTATTGTTTTTATTGATTTAAAGTGATTATTTTGAATTTCAACTGACATTAATTTTACTTTGAAAGCTTTAGCTTTTGTTTTTATTTATTTATTTTTCTGTCATTGTTTTATTTTATTTATTTTAAGTTTGAAATAAAATTTGAGTTTTGAGTATTTTTTTGTATAAATTTGTTTAGTTTGATGTTATTAATGTTAACATTAATTATTTATAATAGTAACTAAAATGTGTAGTTTGAAAGTTTCATATTTTGAAAGTTTCATATTCTGCCTTTAAAATTTGTAGTTTATTTAGCGTACAAGTTTTTTAAGTTTGTGCATGATATAATTAATTTTTTGTTACAATAAATTTATAATCTGAAGTATGAGTGTAATATTTTTTTAATTAGATTTATTTATTTTGAAGTTATTATTTTTAAAAATAATTAATTATAATAGCAACGTTGTTAATGGTTTAATGTGCCTTTAAAATTGGTACTTTAAAAACGTAAAAGTTTTTTAAATTTGTGACATGATATTTATTTGAAGTAATTAATTTTTTGTTAGAATAAAGTTTTAATTTGAGGTTTCGTTAAAGACGTCTTTTGTTATTAGATTAATTTAATTTCAATATATTATTGTTATGATTAATTATTTATTATATTGTTTTTGTAGGTATATGATAAATTCGGTTATAACAATCTTGTATTTCAATGGAAGGGTATATGAAGAGACTGATGGTGTAATCTTTGAAGGCAGTAAAAAAGCTATTCAAATTAAATGTGGAATTAGTTTTAATGCTTTGAAAAAAAAATTGGAGATAAGGTAAAGTTACAAAATAATGAAATTATTTCTGCTATCAGTTGTAGATTTTTAGTTTCTGGAAAATATGTTGCTTTGCAAATTTGTGATGACGAAGATGTTGAAACCATGCTCGAAAGTTTTCAACAACAAAATCAAATTTCAGTTTTGGAATTGTACATAAAAAAGGATGTGGCTGGTGGTTCTATGTTTCATTCTGCAAATTCTCTTATATCATGTAGAAATAATTTATCTAATAATGAGGCACAACCGCCAACAAACGTGAGCAACTTACATGGTGATGAAGACGATGATGATGATGATTATCTTGTGTCTAACTCATATGTTGAAGAGTCTTTAGACGAAGATGATAGTGTTGATGTTATATCTGATACTGACAATGAAGTCACCGACATGATTCAACCAGTAAGAATTGTTCACCCAGTAGAAGGTATAATTTATTATATAAAAAAATAGGTGAATACATTTATCATTTGATGTCAATTGTATTTAATGTTAAATAAGTATGATTTGAATTTTTTTTTTAACTATTAGGTGTACAACGAATTGAAAATCCATTTTGGAATGATGCTATGCATTATAACAATATCAACTGGAGTCATCATGATGAGGAAGACATTTGTGGTTTGGAGATGCCATCAAGTTTTAATGTTGGACAAGAATTATATGTTGGCATGAATTTTGATACTAAGGATGCGGTAAAAAATGCATTGAAACAATATGTTATGAAGGTGCATCAAACTTTCAAAGTTGTTGAAACCAAAACAAAAAAGTATATTGTTTGTTGCCAAAATAAAGTGCAGAGTGTCCTTGCCCGTTCTATATGAGGGCAATTTTATTTAAAAAGACTGATTCATGGAAAGTCACACAATGGGATGGATCACACACATGTCTCAATATGACCATGACACAAGATCACGAGAAGCTTGATTCAAATTTAATTGTCACTTGTGTAGTAGGTATGTATTTTATTTTCACATTATGCTACTTTTGCGTTAACTATAATTTTAATTTTGTTATTCTATTAACAGACATGATAAGAGAAGATCCATCAATAAAAATTTCATTGATTCAAGAGAGGATTAACAGTGAATTTGTGTACAAGGTGTCGTACAAAAAAGCTTGGTTGGCGAAGCAAAAAGCCATTGCACTTGAATATGGCGATTGGGAAGAGTCATATGCGAAACTTTCGTCTTGGCTAACACACATGCAAAATCATTCTCCTGGATCATATTTTCAAATACTACATGATGATTTTATTGTTGGAAACACGGTTAGTCGCAAAAACCGTCAGTTTCATAGAGTGTTTTGGACTTTTGGTCAATGTAAGGAGGCTTTCAAGTTTTGTAAGCCAATCATACAAGTTGACGGCACACATTTAATTTTTACGGAAAATACCAGGGGACCCTCTTAATGGCCACATCACAAGATGGAAATGGTGGTGTCCTTCCTCTAGCATTTGCCGTGGTCGAAGGTGAGACGTTAACAGCGTGGTCATGGTTTTTGGCACACTTGCGTGAACACGTCACAGATAAAACTGGTATTGGTCTTATATATGATCGTCACGCGAGTATAAAGTCTGTTGTGGCTAACGAAGCACTTAGTTGGCAACCTCCCCACGGTTATCATGTTTACTGCATGCGACACATAGCAAGCAATTTCAATCGTAAATTCAATAATGCCAAACAAAAACAAATGTTGAAGAAATTGGGTAAGATTTCATTTATCATGGTCACGTTAATTTAAGTTTCATGTATACTTAAAATTGTTGTTGCTAACTAATTTCATGCAGGCTACACTCCTTGCAAGCATATTTTTGATTTAGAAAAATTCCGTCAATTGAGTCCAGCCATAGCAACATGGATTGATCGCATTTCAAAGGAAAAATGGACCATGGCTTATGATACAGAAGGATGTCGATATGGCCACATGACAACAAACCTCTCAGAATGTATAAATAAGGTATTGAAGGATTGTCGCAACATACCCATAACAACGTTGGTCAAATCAACATATAGTCGGTGTCGAAAGTACTTTGTTGATCGTGGCCGCCAAGCCCAAAGACAGTTAAATGAAGGACAAGTATATTGTTCTAAGATTGTTAAAGAACTTAGACAAAATCAAGAACAAGCTTGTTCGCACATCGTTCGCGTGTATGATATCCACTCGACAAGGTTTGAAGTAGAAGAGACCTTCAATCCTATGACGCAACGTGGCGGACAAAAGTGGACAGTTAACTTGAATGGCCATTATTGTCAATGCGGAAGGTATTCTGCGCTTCACTATCCATGTTCACATATTATTGTAGCTTGTGGTTAAGTGAGCATGAACTACTACCAATATATAGATGTTGTTTACACAAATGAGCACATCTTAAAAGCATACTCTGCACAGTGGTGGCCTCTTGGGAATAAAGCGGCAATTCCTCCTTCTGATGATGCATGGACACTTATCCCTGACCCAAGTACAATTCGTGCAAAAGGTCGGCCAAAATCAACAAGGATTAGAAATGAGATGGATTGGCTTGAACCATCTGTCCACCGATAAAAATATAGTAGATGTGGAGCAAAAGGTCACAATAGGCGCCGATGTCCAATGCAATTTGACCGTGAGAGTAATTCATTTAATTGATTTATGTATGTTAGATGAGTGACTTGTATTGGGTTAAGTTGTCTTCAATGTATTCACTTTGTCGGGTTCAATGAAATCGTTAGTTAGAAACATTAATTATTTTGGTTTTTGTAATTTAGTTATTTTTTTAACATTACTTATTTTGGAATGTAGCAGTCACTTAAACCCTACGTGGTAAACCCATAACCCTAAACCCTTCGTGATATACCCTTACCCTAAACCCTAACCATAACACATAAAAAACATAAAACGAAACCCCTAAACCCTAAACCCTAAACCCTTACCTAAACCGTAACCCCTAAACCCTAAACCCTAAAACCTTAAACCCCAAAACCCTAAACCCTAAACCCTAAACCCTAAACCCTAAACCCTAAACCCTAAACCCTAAACCCTAAACCCTAAACCC